>NW_026526666.1:33243088-33258088 GCF_024362965.1 Panthera pardus
CGACTGTCAGCTGGACCAGCTATTAACCGTACAGGGCAATTTCCCCAACCTTTCTTTGTCTGTTTCCATATGGGCAAAATGGATTCGTAAAATTGATTTTACAGGATTCTTATGAGAAATAAACGCGTTATTGCATGTAAAGGCTGAGCTCAATAATAGTTACTTCTCAATGAATTACCAGACAAGTAGCAAATGATAATTTCTTCTCCTTCCTCAAAGAGCCACAAAATGGGAAGTAAAGGTTAGTACCCTTTTGAAGGAAAGTGTATGGTCAGGAGGGCACTACAACTATTTTCATATGTAAATAATGACACCTAGATCAGTGTCTTCTTCCAAAGGCAATCAAACATTTTTAACATCTACAAGTTTGCTATGGTTTTAAATGTACAGTGTCAACTCCATTATCTGATAGTAGACTTGCCAGGCAGGGGATTAGCTGTGGTAAAGCTTTAATCCTACTATGCTTTCCCCTACAAGAGGCCAGGAGAGCCTGTTGATAAGGCTCTGGGGTCAGGTTCAGTTTTCCTAATACCTTGCTATATGACCTTGAACACGTTCTTTTACTTCTCCAAGTCCCTGCTCCCACAACTGCAAATGTAGGAGTAGTAACAGCTTCCTCAAGCTGTATGCTGGGGATGGCTTATAAAAGAAATTCATGGCCCATATAGAATTAATAGATGTTCATTTCTTTCCTGAGCTACCTTCCACCACCATTTGGTCCGAGTTTATGGAATTCCAAATGTTGTGTAACGTTTGCCTAACAAAAGCATTATTACCTTGCTTCCAAAAATTACATAATTGAAAACTTATATCCACACAGAAACCCGCACACAGATAATTACAGAGGCTTTATTCATAATTGCTGAAACTTGGAAGCAACCAAGATGTCCTTCAGTAGGTGAATGGATAAATAAACGGTGGTCCATCCAGACAATGGAATATTATTCACTGCTAAGAGGAAAAGAGCTACCGACCCATAAAAGCATGTAGAGGAACTTTAAATGTATATTACTAAGGAAAGAACCAATCTGAAAAGGCTACATACTATACCATTCCAACTACCTGACGTTCTGGAAAAGGCAAAACCATGGAGACAATAAAAAGATCAGTGGTTGCCGGGGTCTGTGGGGTAAGGGAGGGATGAACAGGCAGAGCACAGAGGATTTTTAGGGTGGTGAAAATAATGATGAATGCATGTCATTATACATTTGTCCAAACTCGTAGACTGTACAACAGCAAGAGTGAACCATAATGTAAACTATGGACTCTGGGTGATTATGATGTGTCAATGCAGGCTCATCAGCTGTAACAAATGTACCACTCTGGTGGGGGGTGTTGATAATGGAGGAGGCTATACACGTGTGGGGATATGGGGGAATCTCTGTACCTTCCTCTCAATTTTTCTGTGAACCTAAAACTGCTCAAAAAATACCTTTTTAACAAATAAAATAATTACATATTATATTCTAAACCAAAAATAAATTATTTGAGTGTAATCCATTGTTTTGAATTAATCTACAGTATTATTCCCCTTCATTCGAGAAGATGGGCAAGAGTTAGCTGTAATAGTTTTCAAAGTATAATTAACCCTTAAATTGGAGAGGTGACTACATTTTCCATTGTTTCAGGGTTTACAAGCCAAAAGATTGCCATCCCTAGAAATAAAGCACTTTTGCCTTCAAATGACTTATTTAATGCACTGTCAAATATAGCTGTTATTAGTAAATTCCTATTTAACAGATAGACAAAACAAGGTACTAAGATTAAATGACAGGCCCATGGCTAATATTTGATTGGAAAGACAAATGTAATCCTAGGTTCCCTTTGACTTCCCTTCAGGACTAAAATTAAATTCCAAGTATTTCCTGATTCCCAGTTTGATGCTTATTTCACAATAAGCATCAATAAGATGTTATTTATTACATGCTTTAAGATAAAAGGCATGAGTCCCTTCACCCTAAAAATCACAAAGCACAGAATACAAGGTAAATATCCCATCATTAATTTTCATAGCGTTCCCCTTAAGACAACAGTGAGTATTGCCTCCCCTTGGCTGATGCAGGAACCAAAGCTAAAAGAGATACACAAGGTGCCCACAGATACCCAAAGAATCAAAAAGAAAGCCCAGAATTACCTAGTTTTAGAATGGAATTGGACCACACACCTTCTGGAAGGTACACAGTTCTGTATAAGTCTCTAGGAATGTGGAAAAATCAAAGAACCTATTTTGGAGGGAGTTGAAGGGAATAGGGATAGTTTCGTAGAATGTTTAGCAGCAACCCTGAGCAGGTTGGTAGTGTTTGGGGAAATATTTTTTTAACTTAGTCACCCAATTCTCATCAAACCCAACCAACCAACTGCCTAACCCCGTTTTGTTTTGAAAAATAATGTCACAAATCTGTCCAGAGCTGGATAAAATGTACAGTAATGAGTTCATTAACATGCCATCTGCATGCAAAACAAGGGGATTCCAGAGGCAGAATCCTTTGGTGGGCCTGTTGGAAATCAAATTCTGGGCTAAAAAAAAATATATAAAGTACAACTTAGGGAGAAAAATACTACAGTTACACCTTTGCTTGGCTTATAGCAAAGACTGGCTTTCAAGAGTAACAAAGCCAGCCAGAATCTTTTCCCCGCTTTTTAAAAAAAAAATTCTAAAACACATTTTACTACTTAAAGAGGGTAAAAAAAAAAAAAAAAATTGCTTACAGCATGAGGTAACTGATGGAGTCGGTGAATTACACCCATCCCCAGGAAGAAAGACCTAGCTAAAAGCCTCAGTGTCAGAAATCCATTTAGGATTGCCTGTCCTTTGAAAATCAAGCCTGTTTATCTGCCTGATTCACTCAGTAACAAATCAAAAAACTCAAACCTGCCCCCTCCATCTCTTCCAGGCCCCACTGTTCCACTTCACTCAGAGAAGGGAAGGATTAGGTTTCCACGGGTTGTCGCTTTAACAAACCAGAGGCAATGTTTCTTGCCACAGTGGTACCCCAAACTTCATCAAGAACATTGGAGTCTGCTTTCATTCTGTTGCGATTTTCATTTCACCTCGGCTCTCCCTGACACACCTGTGAAGTGTCACCAAATGCTGTATCGCATCAACTTAAAAACTGCCAACGCTGCTAATGTCTGAAACCTCCTGATGTCACAGCCTTGCCCAGGCCCGCAGTACACAAAAACATAGCTTGAGTTTCACCACGCACAGTAACAGCATCCTGTATGTGTAGGGAAGAGGTTCTCGGTGGTGGTGGTGAAATAAGACAAACAAACCATATAAATGGGGTGGTGAGGGTGTTTGGGGAGCCCACTCAGCCTTCTTCCCAATCTGCAGCCAGATACTCCAGCCTCTTGATCCTCCCTTGAAGAGCGATTTATGTAAGTATTCCTTCCATTCTCCCTACTCCCTTTTTCTCGTGATAGAAATTTCCCCATAGCCTAGAATTTAAGAGAAAATACTTTATCTACTATAAATTCTATAAACATCTATGCCCACTTCCTGCCAACAACAAAAGAAAACAACACCAACAACAACAAAAAAAAACCTATCTGATAAACACCATGCAGGCTACTGCTTGCACTAGTTATGAATCTCTGGGTATGGAAGGCACTTGCTGAAAACCTGGAATGTACGTATGGTGGTTTTCAGTCTTACGATAGTAGCGTACCGACGCGGTTGAGTGCATGGGTCTTGCAGCCTCGCTATGTGGTGCAAATCCTGCCTATGCCTCGGTGACGGTACCAGACTCAATGTAGTGATTTTATGAGCGTGGGTCATAACATACACATAACAAATACATAGTATCTTGTTCTTTGCAATCAATATTCTGTAGTTTCGAATCTATTGTGTGCTGGTCTGCGCATATTTCTCAGGTCCTTACAGGATGTATGTACATTCATCCATGTCCAATGAGAAGGGTAATTTAGTCCTCAGACTGGAAAAAACATATATTGGCTAACCTAAGTCTCATTTTGCACACAGCAGAATAAAAGATTAAAAGAAAGCCTGCAGAGTCACTGGGCTGAGATACTCTATGAAATAACATATAGACACTATGGGCTTTGAGAACAGGTACTTTGGCACCAAAATGCACTAGTCAGGAACCTGAGCCAAAAAAAAAAAAAAAAAAAAAAAAAAAGTTTTTTTTTTTTTGCTTAGCCATTAGATTAACATCAAAATAACTTTATTATCTTGAGTAGAATTTTTTTATTTCATTAAATTGAGCAGAAATTTTTCCTTAGCTATTTTTTCTCTTTGTAATGAAGGCAGCTTGGATTTAATGGTGTGTGATAGTAATTTATTTACAAATTTTGATATCTTTTTGGATCCTAGCAATTAATGGGAAAATAGTACAGCCAACAAAATTTTAAAACTCAGCTCAGAATCATATTTGGATGTAATTAAAGGTATAATCTGTTCCATTTGAATACTTCAGTGCTCTTCCATCTTAAAAGAACACATATGAATAGCAGTTTTCACGATATAGCTATCTGCTTTGCACATCATGCTAGAACGTGTAAAAATTTTCTATAAAAATTGTTGTGTGTGTATATTACCTCTTTTATACTTATAGAAGTATGTGTTACTTTATAGAACTGAACCCATTGACCTGTTACTTGCCACAAATATTATCTGCAGACTTAAGACATAGTTCATCCAAACATGTTAAACATTTACAAATCTGTATAGGACATACTTAGATAGAGTCATCCATTTTGCTTTCCAGACTAATGTGATTACTAAAGCCTAGCTCTTTTTCCTCAGGAACAACTTGTAGGCAGAGTTGTTACCAATGATACTTAATTACTCATCATGAAGTAGTTGAGATTTGTCAAAACTGAAAAGAAATTTCTTTTAGAGTGAGGCTAAAAAATGTAGGCAATCTAACTGAGTTGGCATTCCAGGTTGGATACAGATAAAATGCGATAGATACTTCAGTTTTTTAAGGGAGGACAGAAACCTAGTTACGGCTCACAGAATAATCTGCATCATTGTTGCAGCCTAACAATTTATAACGAAATTGTACCAAATGGTACCAGTGGTCAAACAGCAGCTCTGGCAACTTTGAGCCTTAATGATAGTGCTCAGCCATATTGGAGTCTGAGGCATAAGGAAAGGGAATACCGATCCTGCCTTTATTTAAAATTCTGATGTTTTGTTCACCATAGATGTTTTTGCATTAATTTTATATTTACAAAATGTTGCACTATAACATTATCCTGATTACTGATTTTCTGGCACTCCCTTAAATTTTGCAGCAAAGAGTGCATTCACTTCACTCTCGTCCTGGCCCTGCTTACAAAGTCACCTCCCTGAAACTTCACGACCCCATCTGTAAAAACGAGGCAATAATCATCAAGATTACTGTAAGGACTGAGATGACGTGTGTAAGAACTTGTTAATCGTACATGTGAACATGTAAATACATTTACAAAGCACTATACAACTCCAAGATGAAGTTATTATATTATACAATCTATTTAAAGATGTAAGGTTTATGGAAAGCAGAAGTCCCATGATTGATGACAAAAATCTATCCCAGGCCTTAGAGGGATATGTGGTATTTAAGACACACCCATCGCTACCTAACCTTACTTAAATAAAGAAAAAGGTACACAATTACAGCCCAAGCAATTTCCTTTCCAGTTTTCATAATTAATCTTCATTTGTAAATTCAGTCTGTCTTCAGATTTTCTCTTTTCAGTTCCTAAAAGCATTCAGTTCAACGCAAATGAAAAATTAATTTAGGAAGAAACTGTTTTCCTCTTAAAAAAATAAAATCACAGCTCAAACAACACAGGTGAAAGCCTACGAATAGATGCACCGCATATGAAAATTATTTTTGAAAAAGTTGAGGACGTAAACCTTTTGATTCAAGGTAGGGGGATCTTTCTAGGCCCAAGGAAGGTGAGATGCCTCCTGTTCTCGTGAACTAATGATTGTTTCCAAGCTGGTTAGAATTCAGTGCTAATTGCATTTTAAAACACCACCTCTGATATCCTTTCCTCTCTCAGGATCTTACATCAATGTTTTGCATTTTCAATAAAACCTTTTGCGCTTCACCTTTTTTACTCAACAAATCCCGAACTTTGGATCAGCTGGAAGAATTTGGTTCAGAGGCTTTCCTTTCCCCAGCAGGTTTCGATCTGGTGGTGGGGATGCTAACACCTGGGAAAGGCTGTCTTGCCCCTGTTTCTGAGGGGAGAGAGACGACTAAAATAGGTATTTTGGTGGCTAAACTCAGGCTTGCCCATTCTAACACAGTCATTAAACAACTTTCTAGTGTCATTCAAAGAACTTATAACAGAATCAATTGATTTTCATCCTCTGCTTTATTAGTTGTGATTTAGGAGATAGAATGGCCCTGTTTACACAGCTGTAACATGTCAGGACCTGTAGTACATTATTGGCTCGAGGCCTCCGAGTTACAGTCCATTCTCAGCAGAATCAATCTGAACTCGCAAAACATTCCCTCTAGGAAACATGCACATATCTACTAGCATAAAGCACTTCTTGTACAACTGGAAATAGTATTCACTTGAGGTAAGTTGCAAGTTCACCTTCCAAAAATCAGCCCTGACTTGTCATTGCTCTCAGCATGTTCACGATGGGAGCAGAGGGCTACAAATGCCTCTTAACTAGATACCCAACATGGGTGAATGTGTTACACTTTGCTGCTAGTCGGGGCTCAGACTCTCCAAGTGGGAGTTGCTGGCTGTTTAACATGCGTTCAGAGCATTGCCAATCTAAAATGGCTGCTCAGTAATACTTTAATTGCAGTTTCATGGAAACAAATTGCTATTTAACTGCAATAAGCATTTCTGTGACTTGGCTGGACTGACAATAGGTGAGCCTTAGTAACAAAGTGACAACTAACATCAACTTGCAAAGGCTCTGTGTTTCCAACAGTCTCTCAAAGGGAGTCATAGGTGCACTAGCACCCAGGAGGTAATTCACAGGTGAAGGAGTCTTTGGACAACCTCTTCTCTCTTTAAATACAACTATTTAGGTTACAGGGAAACTCTTTATTAGTGCCTTGATATATAGCTCTTGGACTCACTGTTGTAGAATTTATTGGCCCTAAGAAAATATTTTATATAAATAGTAGTACACATTAGAATCTTACTCTATTGACATTTAAAGCCATTTAATTTAAGAGCTTCATTCTAGATGATTAGTTGTTTCAAATATCTGTTAATAAGAGCAAAAGAAAGAACTTAAATACAGTTAATAGTAAGAGGATGACAATTTCACAGGCTTCATTTTGGTGTGACAGTTTTCTCATTTTATATTTTATAAGACACTACAGTCCATGTTAAACTATTTCCTAATAAATCATGAAGAGCTGGAAATAGTTCCTCGTGGCAAACGATTTGGTTTAGAAAAGCTTCATCTGGGCTCTCCTGCCTTTCGGGGTGTGTAAATCTAACTAGACAGATAGGTTAAAAATATATATATAAAAAAAACAATAATAAAAAAAATAAAAAAACATTAAACCCTTTCAGAGGACAATCTTTTTACAAAATTGTTTCATTAGCAAGAGTGACAATTTGCATGATTGAGACATTTATATGTATCATAAACATTTTTTTTTAATCAGGAGTTCAGCAGGGCTCAGTAACATTTGCTTTTATTTAATTGCACTTGCTTGTAGGGATTGGGGGGCATCTTGCTCTATGATGTGGTTAATATTAAATAAGTCCTTTCAAAAGAATGGAGCACATCTCACTAACATCGCAAATGCAATGGATGAAAGGTGAACAAGCTCGTGGATTTTTTTTTTTTTTTTTTTTTTGTTCTAAGCCATGTTGGGGTTGGGGGAGGAACACAATCACCATTCACATCAGAATAAACCTGAGTGTTTTTAGGAGCTTTCTATCCACACAGAGCATCCCCATTAGAGCCGGGTTTTATTGTTTGAAATGCCTCTGGTTTCAAGAAAGTGTTTTACCTAAAGCAAGACTACTACTTAAATATGTTCTATTGTATATTCATAGCTCCATTAGTCCTTCTCCAATTTAGCACATCAAAGAGAAGGCTTCATCACTTGCATGTGGATTATACTAACATGAGTGACATTTGTAATCTTATAGGTCTGCAACTTAAGAAATGCTTTTAGAAGCTCGTTATTAAATATGCAGCAGTGCTTGAGGAACCAGCCATATAATAGTTCATTTAAAGTCTTTAATGACCTGAGCCCTCCACATCACCAAATGCCACACTGTATTACTTACTAAAAGTTATTAACTATCCCCTTTGAATTTCTGCACTATATGGGACATGAGTGCTTACGCCAAAAAGAATAGAGGGGATGCTGGTATTCTTATTAACACTCCCCCTTTCTATGCTGAAGAGTCCACATTCCTTTAAAGCAGCTTAAAGGGGGGGGGGGGATGTAAGAACCAGAACTAGTCCCTAGAAATTCCCCCAGGATTTAACTCAAACAGATACTGTTATGTCTGTGATTTTGTTCATTTTTTTTCTTGCATTTTCTTTTCATAAAGCTCTAATAGAACTATTCACTTTAACTCTCTACCTTTAAATTCTCCTACAGGAGATTCACAGGAGCTTTGCAGGTGGAGCAACTGATTTTTCCTCCTGGCCTGCAGTCTTTGAAAGCAGAAGATCCCAAAGGGAAACTGACTGCTGGTTGAAATGTACTGAACTGGACCTCTCTATGTAACCTGTTCTGAGAGGTCTACGTTGGGAGCTTTTTGGGAACAAGAGAAAATAAAACAAATGCCATTTTTAGAAAGAATATTTCAAGTAGCCTTATAAACACACCTGGTTTTTTTATGAACCTGTGATACAAACTGTACTGGAGATCTGCTCGCAAACCTGGCACAGCAGCCTCTTTGGTCTTTCCTAACACTGACCATGGGCCACCAAGTCCTTGGCCTACGCACGCTTTCCACAGGGCGCCACTGGGGTGCTGGGTCTGCTGCCCAGAACTAGCAACTAAATATCTCAAGATTACTACTAAGTGAAATCGAAATCCTACCCCAAACATATGGAAAGGCAGAGCGAGGAGCGTAAGAGCAAAACAAAATAAACAAATCATACAGCAGACCACAGGAGCCTAAAAGCTCACCAGGAAACGGTGGCTCCACCCACTGAAGTCGGCTGTCAGAGAGCTCTGGGTCCCTAACAACTAAGGAAACTTCAAAATGCGTACAGGTATGGCTTAGAAATGCTATTTCCTTCAAAAGCTATAAACTTGGTTAAGAGAACAAGACGGTTAGGCCACATTCTTTAGCATGCTTTTCGCCAATACCCAAGGCTTTCCTATTGAGAAAAATGAATCAACGGAATAGCTGAAGAATCAAACAAATATTTATATATAAACACAAAAGATTCACTGTGATATAGGAGAAGTGTAATGAAGTGCTTAAGTTACCAGAATATTCTGAACTTATAAAAAGGACTCCGTTAGAAACATTGCTTTGTAGCCCTGCCAAAAATGGCATGGTTAAGTAATTTGAAAAAAACCTTATTGGCCCAGAGCTAAATAAACACACACACCACACCTCCCTTGACCCTTAAGATTTAGAGTGAAGTTGGTATCAAACAAACAAAAACTACTAAATTTTTCCAAAATACAACGAAGAGAAAGAGCAGTGTTTAAATCCAAACTCCATCGAATATTTTTTCTTTTAAGTTTTTATTATTTAAATACACCATACTAGAGCAAATGTCTCTGAAAATATCACAAATAAAAGATTTTTTTCTTCATTCAGCAAATTAGAAGTAGGGGGAAATTTCTACACAGTAGCTGCTATGAGCCTGATTTTTTTTCCAATTTTTTTCTTTTTTTTTTTTTTCATTCTTTTTTTCTTTTCTTTGCCATGGAAGTAGCAACATTAGGACAAGAACACTTACATGCATACATACATTGTATTTTACAGAGATACAATAAAAGTGTTTGTGATAGAATATCACAAAAGCCACATCTCTTTCCTTTATCTCATGTTCAGTTTTGATTGAAACACATTTCCTTACAACACTTAAATATACAAAGAGCAAATAGAATGTTGTTAAGGTAAAACACAGGGTACAAACTCTGGCCAGTGCCCTGCTAATTGTTAATGAGGGTAGAAAGCAGATTTGAATGCTTCTTTTAATTAGCTTCATTAGTCATTTCCCTCCTCCCAAGCTCCCTCCCCCCCCAAAGATGTCCTCCGGTGGATCTTTTTTCATTTTCTCTACAGTCTCCCCATTAGCCCAGGTTCATGGAGTCCTTAATGTTCATATTCAGTCATTTTAATACACCAATAAATGCGGGAAGGGCAGTCAAGACTAAAGAAGGTGCAATGGCATGGAGCTGGCACTGGTGCTAGCTACAAAGGTGACCTGTCTACTGAAGACACATGGGATCCACCTGTGATGAACAAAGTCTGAGATGAAGGCACGCATTCTGCATTACTCTGACCTTTTAGCAGACCTGCAAGAAATAAAAACGGGCATCTTAGCTAAAATGCTAAATTTGAGATATTAAACTCAAACATGACTGCTTTTGTCTTCTCTGCATTCACTAATCTTCTTTTATTAGATTACTTTCCAACTGTGACTTGATGGAGGCTTTCTACGCTACTTACTCCGGCAGTGAAGAGCTAAAGCATAACGTTTTCTGCAGTTTCACTAGCAGAGAAAATGAGACAATAAACGGACTTTCGGAAAGTTTCTGGTATAAAGTTCTACAATGAATTGCTTAACCCTCTTAAAAGCAACTTTCTTTCTGAAAAGAATGAATTGCAACATCTTGCCTCAGTAATAGTCTCTTAAATGCACCTTCGGAGCCCAGTCCTCCCCAAGGAAGTTTTGGGCTAATGTGCTCAACCGCAGGACCTTTGGCAAGGTTACTTTGTGCCTCAGTTTCCTCATGGTTAAAGTGGGGATAATAAGGCTGTTACAAGGATTACATCATACGTATGGGGCACTTTCAACAGTGCCTGGCACATAATAAAAGCTAAACAAACACTGGTAATTATTATTCTGATATCCTCATATGATGTCTATTCATCCATGTCCTTCTCAACCTAAAGGTATGTTTGTACACGTGGGTGTATATAGCTATGTATACAGACAGATACAGATATAGGTTAGGTATATATATATCTATCTATCTATAGATAGATAGATAGATATCTATAGATATATATCTATCTATCTATAGATAGATAGATAGATATCTACATATGTATACACACACACACACACACACACATGCACATACCATACAAATATTCAGATACTACTTCTCCCTTAGTATTTCCTATCTGCTATGTCACTTACTATTACATAAATATTGTAAATACATGAATCAAACATGTAATGTGTTAATGACTTATGCTCAATTAAAAAACATAGTTCAATGGAAGTCTAACTTTAACGTCTAAGTTAGAAATGATAATCCACGCGGTCGTCAAATACAATCTGTTTGCAATTACCAAAATGAAATAATATATATTAGGTTTTTATGGTTTTTAAATGACATTTCGAGCTTCCCAGGAAGTTCTTGTTTCACCCTTTCCCTAACTTACTAAAAGCCTGAAGTCTATTAGGAACTGCAACCCCCCACTTCCAAGCTAATTAAAGTGGTGGAGGCTTAATTCCCCAGAGTGGAAGCTCAGTGTGAGAAAGGTAATTTGTCTGTCCAGAACAAAGATGCAGCAGCAGCCAGCGAGCATATTTAATAAATGAGCATCAAATGTCCTCTACGATGGACACACACAACACCAATTATGTAACTACAGGGACTACGAAGTGATATGTAAGCTAGAACACTTGCTAAATTTGCCTCCAACTAAAGAGACGTGAGCTTTTATTTTACTGAAAAGCACTGATAATTCTAGATGGAACCACCACTCTTGAGTGGAAGAAAGAATTCCATAGCAGGCAAAAATTAGCAAAAAAAAAAAAAAAAAAAAAAAAAAAAAAAAAAAAAGAGAGAGAAAGAAAAAAAAAATCAGCCACAATTTTGGATTGTATTTACAGAAGTCTCTAGAAGGCAATGTTTTCCTGAGGATAACCAAGCCTCCTTTAAATGGTAAAGGCTGTAAAATGTTGGTAGATCCTGAACACTAGTGGTCTGAGATTTCAGTCAAGACCCTGTAAGATTTATAAGCTTAAAATCATTTTTCTTAGAATATACCAAAGCCAATGATGCAGAACAACAACTTAAACTACACATCCCCGACACTGGCAACAAATTTCAGGAAAATAAAAGTTTAAAGGGACCAGCTGATGGGGACCTATACTTTCTATACAATTAGCTGCCTTTAAAGAAGGGGTGTATAAGTAATCAACTCATTACTTTTCAGCCAGAGGATGCTTGGGTATATTTATTATGCATCATGCACTAAAAACGTAATTGGTTCTGCGAATAGAAGGAAAACGGCCAAAATTAATGTCCAATTTTCCCTACCAAAAACATAGAGAATGAGGAGAGAGAAGAAAATAATAAAATGGAGCAGTTTGTCATTTCTCCCTATCTCCTCTCCTCCAGAAAAGAAACACCACAGGGTTTGGGAAAATAATTTTAAAGCATTCTCTAGGTCCAAAAAGCAGTTTATGTTCCACCAGGAAGTGTGTTTTCATTACCTCTTTCCCCCTTGCCCTCTCATTAATATCTCCCTGGACCACGTTCAGCTTGCCCAAAACCTTTATTTACAAAAACCGCCTTGTGAATTGACTGTGCTCATGGTGAGCTGAGCACCGAGGGCGAATATGTGAGACATTTATGCCAACAGGGAAATGTTCTTAATTAACATCATCCCCAAAACACAGCTTCTTACCTATGTCTGACAAGAACATATCCTTAAGTTATACTTCCCTATGCCTTTTAAGAGCTATTAATTTTTGAAGGCCACCACCTGTCTATTTGGCTTCCAACATTAAGGAAACATGTACCAGTTGGTTCCTACTGGTGCCCTACTACATCCTGTGACCCAAAATGAACATCTTCCCTCTCCCATCCTGCAAAAGGTGTGGTAAACAGAAGACTGATCTACAAGGCACAACACATACCATCTTGTAAACACGTCCGCCAAGTGTCTCTCCAGCCTTCCTCCCTAGCACCTCTGAATTTACGTCACCTTGCACCCGATAGGACAGTACCGTGAGATCTTGCTTGTATTTCCTACGTGCCCTTTGCACTACATTTTCCATCTTGTCTCCACATCCCTGAATTCTCACGATGCATGCTGGTTTAGTTGCAACAATCATTTTTTCTACTTAAGTCAGGGAAAGAAATGGTATAAAACCAGCAAACTTAGGATGTAATCTGCAGAAAAACTAGACTTTTTACATGGGAGGGGGTGGGGAAGAGATCAACCATGTTCTTCCTAGCACATTTCTTTTCTTCCTTTTTTTTAAAACTTTTTTTGGCTCTCAAGTATGACTGTAAATGGCTTTGCCTCTAAATTGAAAGGGGTATCTCAAAATATTTACGTGACTTATCCATCGTTCTTAACTCTGCCCTATAGATTCACTTCATTACAATTCAAACCATAAAAATCTAAGTATTTATATGGACTGGCATTCCTTAAAGAGGCTTGAAATGCCTCATCAATGGTGACTGGTTAATTTGAAATAAGAAATTAAGCTTCTATTTTTAAAACAGTATTCTAGGTAGCTTTCCATATCAGTAAGTCAAAAAAAAAGTGTTCAGATTCTCATGTATTAACATTTACTTAATAAAGAAACAGAAAATACATTTAAACTTATCCCATAAATTTGAGTAAGGGAAAATGATAAAAATCACCACTAAAATACGGCAGTATAATTTTAAACGGTTAAAAGTTTACAAATATTAGTCATTTTCCCCACACACAGCATTAAGAAATGCATTACAGAAGACAAAGAAGCCTAATATTTTTTCCTGAGACTTTTGAAGCTTGCTAAATTCCTATTTGCAGATAAATGTTGTTTTTTTTGTGATCCTTACAACAGACATTAATGAAGTTCCTATTGTAAATCCATAAAGAATTACCAAGTGAAGTGTGCACTTTTTGTTTCAATGCAATAACTCAGTGCTGTGTGATTGCCTGGGTTAATGATGAAAAAGTCAAACATACTATCAGAGCTGATGGAAAAATCTATCACCAATCTGAAATTAAAATTCATCTGTGGTCAATAAGATTTAATATCCATGCAAGTGGCGCTGTAAAGAGTAAATGAATCAATGTCATCAATACATAATCAGTATGAAATATGATGTGAATAAAATTATGCACACGAGTCATACATTTCACTCTTTTCTGGGCCAGTGTGGAATGAACAGTCTCTTAACTGAAGGTTGACAGTAATTGTTACAAATTAGGCACAGCAGTTATCAAAATGCACTCACTTGCATAGCTATAGGACTTATTAAGGAGATTAAAATAGATCTAAAACTATCCAGTACTGGGGGAGCTGGACAACTGTTGATCGCCATTTTTCCTCTGAAGTGATTTGAACAACTGTATAAAATTTCCTCACTTTTAACTCTGGTCCAAAAACTTTCCAGTTGAGGGTCAAGAATCGAGATACGTAATCTTTAATGGAGCTACTAGCGGCCCAGAGTGATTAGCAAAGACCCAGAACTGTGTTTTAAAAGTCGTAACTGATTCAAATTTTATGGTACTGCTGAGCAACAAAAACGCCCTCCTCTGAAACTACAGAAATGTTTGTAAAACTGCTTTTCTCAAAATGAACGCTCTGTAAACTGGGTTTGGAAGGCAGGTGTTCGGATTGCCATTACTAATGCAGAAATCATTCTTTCATGACAATGACATTTATTCCCTTTTCCTACCATAAATGTTTCTAATTTTCCTCCCACAATAACCTATTCACATCGTATTTCTGAATTTCAAAACTGTCAAGTGGGATAAACAACCGGTTATACGGAAGTTTTATGTTTGGACTTTGCATGTGATAATCCTCTGTTCAACACTGGGGAAGCTACAGATATAACTAAAAGTCAGGATCTTTCTCAATGACAAAAGGTTCACAATTTAATA